>NW_027132617.1:0-45264 GCF_026122565.2 Emydura macquarii macquarii | reverse complement strand
CAACGAGTGTTCCGTGGCACTCTAAAGACTAAAGTGATGCAGAACCCTCGTTGTTTTTGCCATATTGGCTTTGATAACAAAAACTCAAAGTGTAGAAGCATCTACATTGTTTTCGGCAACGAGGGTTCCGCGGCACTCTAAAGACTAACGTCTTTAGAGTGCCGCGCAACACTCGTTGTTTTTGCCATATTGGCTTTGATAACAAAAGCTCAAAGTGTAGAAGCATCTACATTGTTTTCGGCAACGAGGGCTCCGCGGCACTGTAAAGACTAAAGTAACGCAGAACCCGCGTTGTTTTTGCCATATTGGTTTTGATAACAAAAGCTCAAGGTGTAGAAGCATCTACATTGTTCTCGGCAACGAGGGTTCAGCGGCACTCCAAAAACTAAAGTGCCACGGAACCGTCGTTGTTTTTGCCATATTGGTTTTGATAACAAAAGCTCAAAGTGTAGAAGCATCTACATTGTTTTCGGCAACGAGGTTCCGCGGCACCCTTTAGACTTAAGTCTTTAGAGTGCCGCGGAACCCTCGTTGTTTTTGCCATATTGGCTTTGATAACAAAAGCTCAAAGTGTAGAAGCATCTACATTGTTTTCAGCAACGAGTGTTCCGCGGCACTCTAAAAACTAAAGTGACGCGGAACCCTCGTTGTTTTTGCCATATTGGCTTTGATAACAAAAGCTCAAAGTGTAGAAGCATCTACATTGTTCTAGGCAACGAGAATTCCGCGGCACTCTAAAGACTAAGTGCCGCGGAACCCTCGTTGTTTTTGACATATTGGCTTTGATAACAAAAGCTCAAAGTGTAGAAGCATCTCCATTGTTTTCGGCAACGAGAGTTCCGCGGCATTCTAAAGACTAAAGTCTTTAGAGTGACGCGGAACCCTCGTTGTTGTTGCCATATTGGCTTTGATAGCAAAAGGTCAAAGTGTAGAAGCATCTACATTGTTTTCGGCAACGAGGGTTCCACGGCACTCTAAAGACAAAAGTGCCGCCGAACCCTCTTTGTTTTTGCCATATTGGCTTTATAACAAAAGCTCAAAGTGTAGAAGCATCTCCATTGTTTTCGGCAACGAGAGTTCCGCGGCACTCTAAAGATTAAAGTCTTTAGAGTGCCATGGAACCCTCGTTGTTTTTGCCATATTGGCTGTGATAACAAAAGCTCAAAGTGTGGAAGCATCTACATTGTTTTCGGTAACGAGGGTTCCGCGGAACTCTAAAGACTAAAGTCTTTAGAGTGCCGCGGAACCCTCGTTGTTTTTGCCATATTGGCTTTGATAACAAAAGCTCAAAGTGTAGAAGCATCTACATTGTTCTAGGCAACGAGGATTCCGCGGCACTCTAAAGAGTAAGTGCCGCGGAACCCTCGTTGTTTTTGACATATTGGCTTTGATAACAAAAGGTCAAAGTGTAGAGGCATCTCCATTGTTTTCGGCAACGAGAGTTCCGCGGCATTCTAAAGACTAAAGTCTTTAGAGTGACGCGGAACCCTCGTTGTTTTGCCATATTGGCTTTGATAGCAAAAGGTCAAAGTGTAGAAGCATCTACATTTTTCTCGGCAACGAGGGTTCCGCGTCACTCTAAAGACTAAAGTCTTGGCGTTGCTTCTAAAGTCTTTAGAGTGCCGCGGAGCCGTCGTTGTTTTTGCCATATTGGCTTTCATAACAAAAGCTCAAAGTGTAGAAGCATCTACATTGTTTTCGGCAACGAGGGCTCCGCGGCACTGTAAAGACAAAAGTGACGCCGAACCCTCTTTGTTTTTGCCATATTGGCTTTGATAACAAAAGCTCAAGGTGTAGAAGCATCTACATTGTTCTCGGCAACGAGGGTTCCGCGGCACTCTAAAAACTAAAGTGCCGCGGAACCGTCGTTGTTTTTGCCATATTGGCTTTGATAACAAAAGCTCAAAGTGTAGAAGCATCTACATTGTTTTCGGCAACGAGAGTGTTACGCAGCACTCTAAAAACTAAAGTGCCGCGGAACCCTCGTTGTTTTTGCCATATTGGCTTTGATAACAAAAGCTCAAAGTGTAGAAGAATCTACATGGTTTTAGGCAACGAGTATTCCGCGGCACTCTAAAGAGTAAAGTTCCGCAGAACCCTCGTTGTTTTTGCTATATGGGCTTTGATAACAAAAGCTCAAGTGTAGAAGCATCTACATTGTTTTCAGCAACGAGGGTTCCGCGGCACTCTAAAGATTGAAGTCTTTAGAGTGCCGCGGAACCCTTTTTGTTTTTGCCGTATTGGCTTTGATAACAAAAGCTCAAAGTGTAGAAGCATCTTCATTGTTTTCGGCAACGAGGGTTCCGCGGCACTCTAAAGACTAAAGTCTTTAGAGTGCCGCGGAACCCTCGTTGTTTTTGCCATATAGGCTTTGATAACAAAAGCTCAAAGTGTAGAAGCATCTACATGGTTTTAGGCAACGAGTATTTCGCGGCACTCTAAAGACTAAAGTTCCGCAGAACTCTCGTTGTTTTTGCCATATTGGCTTTGATAACAAAAGCTCAAAGTGTAGAAGCATCTACATTGTTTTCGGCAACGAGGTTCCGCGACACTCTAAAGACTAAAGTCTTTAGAGTACCACGGAACCATCGTTGTTTTTGACATATTGGCTTTGATAACAAAAGCTCAAAGTGTAGAAGCATCTACATTGTTTTCGGCAACGAGGGTTCCGCGGCACTCTAAAGACTAAAGTGCCGCACAACCCTCGTTGTTTTTGCCATATTGGCTTTGATAACAAAAGCTCACAGTTTAGAAGCATCTACATGGTTCTTGGCAACGAGGGTTCCGCGGCACTCTAAAGACTAAAGTCTTTAGAGTGCCCGGAACCCTCGTTGTTTTTTCCATAATGGCTTTGATAACAAAAGCTCAAAGTGTAGAAGCATCTCCATTGTTTTCGGCAACGAGTGTTCGGCGGCACTCTAAAGACTAAAGTGATGCAGAACCCTCGTTGTTTTTGCCATATTGGCTTTGATAACAAAAGCTCAAAGTGTAGAAGCATCTATATTGTTTCGGCAACGAGGGTTCCGCGGCACTCTAAAGACAAACGTGCCGCCGAACCCTCTTTGTTTTTGCCGTATTGGCTTTGATAACAAAAGCTCAAAGTGTAGAAGCATCTACATGTTTTCGGCAACGAGGGTTCCGCGACACTCTAAAGACTAAAGTCTTTAGAGTGCCGCGGAACCCTCTTTGTTTTTGCCGTATTGGCTTTGATAACAAAAGCTCAAAGTGTAGAAGCATTTCATTTTTTTCGGCAACGAGAGTTCCGCGGCACTCTAAAGACTAAAGTCTTTAGAGTGCCGCGGAACCCTCGTTGTTTTTGCCATATTGGCTTTGATAACAAAAGCTCAAAGTGTAGAAGAATCTACATTGTTTTCGGCAACGAGGGTTCCGCGGCACTGTAAAGACTAAAGTGCCGCAAAACCCTCGTTGTTTTTGACATATTGGCTTTGATAACAAAAGCTCAAAGTGTAGAAGCATCTACATTGTTTTCGGCAACGAGGGTTCCGCGGCACTCTAAAGACAAACGTGCCGACGAACCCTCTTTGTTTTTGCCATATTGGCTTTGATAACAAAAGCTCAAAGTGTAGAAGCATCTCCATTGTTTTCGGCAACGAGTATTCCGCGGCACTCTAAAGACTAAAGTGCCGCAGAACCCTCGTTGTTTTTGCCATATTGGCTTTGATAACAAAAACTCAAAGTGTAGAAGCATCTACATAGTTTTCGGCAACGAGAGTTCCGCGGCACTGTAAAGACTAAAGTGCCGCAGAACCGTCGTTGTTTTTGCCATATTGGCTTTGATAACAAAAGCTCAAGGTGTAGAAGGATCTACAATGTTCTCGGCAACAAGGGTTCCGCGGCACTCTAAAGAGTAAAGTCTTTAGAGTGCCGCGGAACCCGCGTTGTTATTGCCATATTGGCTTTGATAACAAACGCTCAAAGTGTAGCAGCATCTAAATGGTTCTCGGCAACGTGGGTTCCGCGGCACTCTAAAGACTAAAGTGTCGCGGAACCCTCTTTGTTTTTGCCATATTGGCTTTGATAACAAAAGCTCAAAGTGTAGAAGCATCTACATTGTTTTCGGCAACGAGGGTTCCGCGACACTCTAAAGACTAAAGTGACGCAGAACCCTCGTTGTTTTTGCCATATTGGCTTTGATAACAAAAGCTCAAAGTATAGAAGCATCTACATTGTTTTCGGCAACGAGGGTTCCGCGGCACTCTAAAGACAAAAGTAACGCAGAACCCTCGTTGTTTTCGCCATATTGGCTTTGATAACAAAAGCTCAAAGTGTAGAAGCATCTACATTGTTTTCGGCAACGAGGGTTCCGCGGCACTCTAAAGACTTTAGAGTACCGCGGAACCCTCGTTGTTTTTCCATATTGGCTTTGATAACAAAAGCTCAAGGTGTAGAAGCATCTACATTGTTCTCGGCAACGAGGTTTCCGCGACACTCTAAAGACTAAAGTCTTTAGAGTGCCGCGTAACCCTCGTTGTTTTTGCCATATTGGCTTTGATAACAAGAGCTCAAAGTGTAGAAGCATTTCATTGTTTTCGGCAACGAGGGTTCCGAGGCACTCCAAATACTCAAGTGCCGCAGAACCCTCGTTGTTTTTGCCATATTGGCTTTGATAACAAAAGCTCAAAGTGTAGAAGCATCTACATTGTTTTCGGCAACGAGGGTTCCGCGGCACTCTAAAGACAAACGTGCCGACGAACCCTCTTTGTTTTTGCCATATTGGCTTTGATAACAAAAGCTCAAAGTGTAGAAGCATCTCCATTGTTTTCGGCAACGAGGGTTCCGCGGCACTCTAAAGACTAAAGTGACGCAGAACCCTCGTTGTTTTTGCAGTATTCGCTTTGATAACAAAAGCTCAAAGTGTAGAAGCATCTACATTGTTTTCGGAAACGAGGGTTCCGCGGCACTCTAAAGACTAAAGTGCCGCAGAACCCTCATTGTTTTTGCCATATTGGCTTTGATAACAAAAACTCAAAGTGTAGAAGCATCTACATTGTTTTCGGCAACGAGGGTTCCGCGGCACTGTAAAGACTAAAGTGCCGCAGAACCGTCGTTGTTTTTGCCATATTGGCTTTGATAACAAAAGCTCAAAGTGTAGAAGCATCTACATTGTTCTCGGCAACGTGGGTTCCGCGGCACTCTAAAGACTAAAGTGTCGTGGAACCCTCGTTGTTTTTGCCGTATTGGCTTTGATAACAAAAGCTCAAAGTGTAGAAGCATCTACATTGTTTTCGGCAACGAGGGTTCCGCGACACTCTAAAGACTGAAGTCTTTAGAGAGCCGCGGAACCTTCTTTGTTTTTGCCGTATTGGCTTTGATAAAAAAAGCTCAAAGTGTAGAAGCATCTCCATTGTTCTCGGCAACGAGGTTTCCGCGACACTCTAAAGACTAAAGTCTTTAGAGTGCCGCGTAACCCTCGTTGTTTTTGCCATATTGGCTTTGATAACAAGAGCTCAAAGTGTAGAAGCATTTCATTGTTTTCGGCAACGAGGGTTCCGCGGCACTCTAAACACTAAAGTGCCGCAGAACCCTCGTTGTTTTTGCCATATTGGCTTTGATAACAAAAGCTCAAAGTGTAGAAGCATCTCCATTGTTTTCGGCAACGAGGGTTCCGCGGCACTCTAAAGACTAAAGTGCCGCGGAACCCTCGTTGTTTTTGCCATATTTGGTTTGATAACAAAATCTAAAAGTGTAGAAGCATCTCCAATGTTTTAGGCAACGAGACTTCCGCGGCACTCTAAAGACTAAAGTCTTTAGAGTGCCGCCGAACCCTTGTTGTTTTTGCAATATTGGCTTTGATAACAAAAGCTCAAAGTGTAGAAGAATCTACATTGTTTTCGGCAACGAGGGTTCCGCGGCACTGTAAAGACTAAAGTGCCGCAGAACCCTCGTTGTTTTTGCCATATTGGCTTTGATAACAAAAGCTCAAGGTGTAGAAGCATCTACATTGTTCTCGGCAACGAGGGTTCCGCGGCACTCTAAAGAATAAAGTCTTTAGAGTGCCGCGGAACCGTCGTTGTTTTGCCATATTGCTTTGATAACAAAAGCACAAAGTGTAGAATCATCTACATTGTTTTCGGCAACGCGGGCTCCGCGGCAATGTAAAGACTAAAGTAACGCAGAACCCGCGTTGTTTTTGCCATATTGGCTTTGATAACAAAAGCTCAAGGTGTAGAAGCATCTACATTGTTCTCGGCAACGAGGGTTCCGCGGCACTCTAAAAACTAAAGTGCCGCGGAACCGTCGTTGTTTTTGCCATATTGGCTTTGATAAAAAAAGCTCAAATAGTAGAAGCATCTACATTGTGTTCGGCAACGAGAGTTCCGCGGCATTCTAAAGACTAAAGTCTTTAGAGTGACGCGGAACCCTCGTTGTTTTTCCCATATTGGCTTTGATGGCAAAATCTCAAAGTGTAGAAACATCTACATTGTGTTCGGCAACGAGGGTTCCGCGGCACTCTAAAGACAAAAGTGCCGCCGAACCCTCTTTGTTTTTGCCATATTGGCTTTATAACAAAAGCTCAAAGTGTAGAAGCATCTCCATTGTTTTCGGCAACGAGAGTTCCGCGGCACTCTAAAGACTAAAGTCTTTAGAGGGCCGCGAACCCTTGTTGTTTTTGCCATATTGGCTTTGATAACAAAAGCTCAAAGTGTAGAAGCATCTACCTTGTTTTCGGCAACGATGGTTCCGCGGCACTGTAAAGACTAAAGTGCCGCAGAACCCTCGTTGTTTTTGCCATATTGGCTTTGATAACAAAAGCTCAAGGTGTAGAAGCATCTACATTGTTCTCGGCAACGAGGGTTCCGCGTCACTCTAAAGACTAAAGTCTTGGCTTTGCTTCTAAAGTCTTTAGAGTGCCGCGGAACCGTCGTTGTTTTTGCCATATTGGCTTTCATAACAAAAACTCAAAGTGTAGAAGCATCTACATTGTTTTCGGCAACGAGGGCTCCGCGGCACTGTAAAGACACAAGTGCCGCCGAACCCTCTTTGTTTTTGCCATATTGGCTTTGATAACAAAAGCTCAAGGTGTAGAAGCATCTACATTGTTCTCGGCAACGAGGGTTCCGCGGCACTCTAAAAACTAAAGTCTTTAGAGTGACGCGGAACCCGCGTTTTTTTTTCCATATTGGCTTTGATAACAAAAGCTCAAAGTGTAGAAGCATCTACATTGTTTTCGGCAACGAGTGTTACGCGGCACTCTAAAAACTAAAGTGCCGCGGAACCCTCGTTGTTTTTGACATATTGGCTTTGATAACAAAAGCTCAGAGTGTAGAAGCATCTATATTGTTTTCGGCAACAAGGGTCCCGCGGCACCCCTTCCACTTCAGACTTTAGAGTGCCGCGGAACCCTCGTTGTTTTTGCCATATTCTCTTTGATAACAAAAGCTCAAAGTGTAGAAGCATCTACATGGTTTTAGGAAACGAGTATTCCGCGGCATTCTAAAGACTAAAGTTCCGCAGAACACTCGTTGTTTTTGCCATATTGGCTTTGATAACAAAAGCTCAAAGTGTAGAAGCATCTACATTGTTTTCAGCAACGAGGGTTCCGCGGCACTCTAAAGACAAACGTGCCGCCGAACCCTCTTTGTTTTTGCCATATTGGCTTTGATAACAAAAGCTCAAAGTGTAGAAGCATCTCCATTGTTTTCGGCAACGAGTGTTCCGCGGCACTCTAAAGACTAAAGTGACGCAGAACCCTCGTTGTTTTTTCCATATTGCCTTTGATAACAAAAGCTCAAAGTTTGAAGCATCTACATTGTTCTTGGCAACGAGGGTTCCGCGGAACTCTAAAGACTAAAGTCTTTAGAGTTCCGCGGAACCCTCGTTGTTTTTTCCATATTGGCTTTGATAACAAAAGCTCAAAGTGTAGAAGCATCTCCATTGTTTTCGGCAACGAGTGTTCCGTGGCACTCTAAAGACTAAAGTGACGCAGATCCCTCGTTGTTTTTGCCATATTGGCTTTGATAACAAAAACTCAAAGTGTAGAAGCATCTACATTGTTTTCGGTAACGAGGGTTCAAGCGGCACTCTAAAGACTAAAGTCTTTTGAGTGCCGCGGAACACTCGTTGTGTTTGCCATATTGGCTTTGATAACAAAAGCTCAAGGTGTAGAAGCATCTACATTGTTCTCGGCAACGAGGGTTCCGCGGCACTCTAAAAACTAAAGTGCCGCGGAACCGTCGTTGTTTTTGCCATATTGGCTTTGATAACAAAAGCTCAAAGTGTAGAAGCATCTACATTGTGTTCGGCAACGAGAGTTCCGCGGCATTCTAAAGACTAAAGTCTTTAGAGTGACGCGGAACCCTCGTTGTTTTTCCCATATTGGCTTTGATAGCAAAATCTCAAAGTGTAGAAACATCTACATTGTGTTCGGCAACGAGGGTTCCGCGGCACTCTAAAGACAAAAGTGCCGCCGAACCCTCTTTGTTTTTGCCATATTGGCTTTATAACAAAAGCTCAAAGTGTAGAAGCATCTCCATTGTTTTCGGCAACGAGAGTTCCGCGGCACTCTAAAGACTAAAGTCTTTAGAGGGCCGCCGAACCCTTGTTGTTTTTGCCATATTGGCTTTGATAACAAAAGCTCAAAGTGTAGAAGCATCTACATTGTTTTCGGCAACGAGGGTTCCGCGGCACTGTAAAGACTAAAGTGCCGCAGAACCCTCGTTGTTTTTGCCATATTGGCTTTGATAACAAAAGCTCAAGGTGTAGAAGCATCTACATTGTTCTCGGCAACGAGGGTTCCGCGGAACTCTAAAGACCGCGTCACTCTAAAGACTAAAGTCTTGGCTTTGCTTCTAAAGTCTTTAGAGTGCCGCGGAACCGTCGTTGTTTTTGCCATATTGGCTTTCATAACAAAAACTCAAAGTGTAGAAGCATCTACATTGTTTTCGGCAACGAGGGCTCCGCGGCACTGTAAAGACACAAGTGCCGCCGAACCCTCTTTGTTTTTGCCATATTGGCTTTGATAACAAAAGCTCAAGGTGTAGAAGCATCTACATTGTTCTCGGCAACGAGGGTTCCGCGGCACTCTAAAAACTAAAGTCTATAGAGTGCCGCGGAACCCTCGTTTTTTTTGCCATATTGGCTTTGATAACAAAAGCTCAAAGTGTAGAAGCATCTACATTGTTTTCGGCAACGAGTGTTACGCGGCACTCTAAAAACTAAAGTGCCGCGGAACCCTCGTTGTTTTTGACATATTGGCTTTGATAACAAAAGCTCAGAGTGTAGAAGCATCTATATTGTTTTCGGCAACGAGGTTCCGCGGCACCCTTTAGACTTCAGTCTTTAGAGTGCCGCGGAACCCTCGTTGTTTTTGCCATATTCTCTTTGATAACAAAAGCTCAAAGTGTAGAAGCATCTACATGGTTTTAGGAAACGAGTATTCCGCGGCATTCTAAAGACTAAAGTTCCGCAGAACACTCGTTGTTTTTGCCATATTGGCTTTGGTAACAAAAGCTCAAAGTGTAGAAGCATCTACATTGTTTTCAGCAACGAGGGTTCCGCGGCACTCTAAAGACAAACGTGCCGCCGAACCCTCTTTGTTTTTGCCATATTGGCTTTGATAACAAAAGCTCAAAGTGTAGAAGCATCTCCATTGTTTTCGGCAACGAGTGTTCCGCGGCACTCTAAAGACTAAAGTGACGCAGAACCCTCGTTGTTTTTTCCATATTGGCTTTGATAACAAAAGCTCAAAGTGTAGAAGCATCTCCATTGTTTTCGGCAACGAGTGTTCCGTGGCACTCTAAAAACTAAAGTGACGCAGAACCCTCGTTGTTTTTGCCATATTGGCTTTGATAACAAAAACTCAAAGTGTAGAAGCATCTACATTGTTTTCGGTAACGAGGGTTCCGCGGCACGCTAAAGACTAAAGTCTTTTGAGTGCCGCGGAACACTCGTTGTGTTTGCCATATTGGCTTTGATAACAAAAGCTCAAGGTGTAGAAGCATCTACATTGTTCTCGGCAACGAGGGTTCCGCGGCACTCTAAAAACTAAAGTGCCGCGGAACCGTCGTTGTTTTTGCCATATTGGCTTTGATAACAAAAGCTCAAAGTGTAGAAGCATCTACATTGGGTTCGGCAACGAGAGTTCCGCGGCATTCTAAAGACTAAAGTCTTTAGAGTGACGCGGAACCCTCGTTGTTTTTCCCATATTGGCTTTGATAGCAAAATCTCAAAGTGTAGAAACATCTACATTGTGTTCGGCAACGAGGGTTCCGCGGCACTCTAAAGACAAAAGTGCCGCCGAACCCTCTTTGTTTTTGCCATTTTGGCTTTATAACAAAAGCTCAAAGTGTAGAAGCATCTCCATTGTTTTCGGCAACGAGAGTTCCGCGGCACTCTAAAGACTAAAGTCTTTAGAGGGCCGCCGAACCCTTGTTGTTTTTGCCATATTGGCTTTGATAACAAAAGCTCAAGGTGTAGAAGCATCTACATTGTTCTCGGCAACGAGGGTTCCGCGTCACTCTAAAGACTAAAGTCTTGGCTTTGCTTCTAAAGTCTTTAGAGTGCCGCGGAACCGTCGTTGTTTTTGCCATATTGGCTTTCATAACAAAAACTCAAAGTGTAGAAGCATCTACATTGTTTTCGGCAACGAGGGCTCCGCGGCACTGTAAAGACACAAGTGCCGCCGAACCCTCTTTGTTTTTGCCATATTGGCTTTGATAACAAAAGCTCAAGGTGTAGAAGCATCTACATTGTTATCGGCAACGAGGGTTCCGCGGCACTCTAAAAACTAAAGTCTTTAGTGTGCGGCGGAACCCTCGTTTTTTTTGCCATATTGGCTTTGATAACAAAAGCTCAAAGTGTAGAAGCATCTACATTGTTTTCGGCAACGAGTGTTACGCGGCACTCTAAAAACTAAAGTGCCGCGGAACCCTCCTTGTTTTTGACATATTGGCTTTGATAACAAAAGCTCAGAGTGTAGAAGCATCTATATTGTTTTCGGCAACGAGGGTTCCGCGGCACCCTTTAGACTTCAGTCTTTAGAGTGCCGCGGAACCCTCGTTGTTTTTGCCATATTCTCTTTGATAACAAAAGCTCAAAGTGTAGAAGCATCTACATGGTTTTAGGAAACGAGTATTCCGCGGCATTCTAAAGACTAAAGTTCCGCAGAACACTCGTTGTTTTTGCCATATTGGCTTTGATAACAAAAGCTCAAAGTGTAGAAGCATCTACATTGTTTTCAGCAACGAGGGTTCCGCGGCACTCTAAAGACAAACGTGCCGCCGAACCCTCTTTGTTTTTGCCATATTGGCTTTGATAACAAAAGCTCAAAGTGTAGAAGCATCTCCATTGTTTTCGGCAACGAGTGTTCCGCGGCACTCTAAAGACTAAAGTGACGCAGAACCCTCGTTGTTTTTTCCATATTGCCTTTGATAACAAAAGCTCAAAGTTTGAAGCATCTACATTGTTCTTGGCAACGAGGGTTCAAGGAACTCTAAAGACTAAAGTCTTTAGAGTTCCGCGGAACCCTCGTTGTTTTTTCCATATTGGCTTTGATAACAAAAGCTCAAAGTGTAGAAGCATCTCCATTGTTTTCGGCAACGAGTGTTCCGTGGCACTCTAAAGACTAAAGTGACGCAGAACCCTCGTTGTTTTTGCCATATTGGCTTTGATAACAAAAACTCAAAGTGTAGAAGCATCTACATTGTTTTCGGTAACGAGGGTTCCGCGGCACTCTAAAGACTAAAGTCTTTTGAGTGCCGCGGAACACTCGTTGTGTTTGCCATATTGGCGTTGATAACAAAAGCTCAAGGTGTAGAAGCATCTACATTGTTCTCGGCAACGAGGGTTCCGCGGCACTCTAAAAACTAAAGTGCCGCGGAACCGTCGTTGTTTTTGCCATATTGGCTTTGATAACAAAAGCTCAAAGTGTAGAAGCATCTACATTGTGTTCGGCAACGAGAGTTCCGCGGCATTCTAAAGACTAAAGTCTTTAGAGTGACGCGGAACCCTCGTTGTTTTTCCCATATTGGCTTTGATAGCAAAATCTCAAAGTGTAGAAACATCTACATTGTGTTCGGCAACGAGGGTTCCGCGGCACTCTAAAGACAAAAGTGCCGCCGAACCCTCTTTGTTTTTGCCATATTGGCTTTATAACAAAAGCTCAAAGTGTAGAAGCATCTCCATTGTTTTTGGCAACGAGTGTTACGCGGCACTCTAAAAACTAAAGTGCCGCGGAACCCTCGTTGTTTTTGACATATTGGCTTTGATAACAAAAGCTCAGAGTGTAGAAGCATCTATATTGTTTTCGGCAACGAGGGTTCCGCGGCACCCATTATACATCAGTCTTTAGAGTGCCGCGGCACCCTCGTTGTTTTTGCCATATTCTCTTTGATAACAAAAGCTCAAAGTGTAGAAGCATCTACATGGTTTTAGGAAACGAGTATTCCGCGGCATTCTAAAGACTAAAGTTCCGCAGAACACTCGTTGTTTTTGCCATATTGGCTTTGATAACAAAAGCTCAAAGTGTAGAAGCATCTACATTGTTTTCGGCAACGAGGGTTCCGCGGCACCCTTTATACTTAAGTCTTTAGAGTGCCGCGGAACACTCGTTGTTTTTGCCATATTGGCTTTGATAACAAAAGCTCAAAGTGTAGAAGCATCTACATTGTTTTTGGCAACATGTGTTCCGCGGTACTCTAAAGACAAACGTGCCGCCGAACACTCTTTGTTTTTGCCATATTGGCTTTGATAACAAAAGCTCAAAGTGTAGAAGCATCTCCATTGTTTTCGGCAACGAGGGTTCCGCGGCACTCTAAAGACTAAAGTGACGCAGAACCCTCGTTGTTTTTTCCATATTGCCTTTGATAACAAAAGCTCAAAGTGTAGAAGCATCTACATTGTTATAGGCAACGAGGGTTCCGCGGCACTCTAAAGACTAAAGTCTTTAGAGTGCCGCGGAACCCTCGTTGTTTTTTCCATATTGGCTTTGATAACAAAAGCTCAAAGTGTAGAAGCATCTCCATTGTTTTCGGCAACGAGTGTTCCGCGGCACTCTAAAGACTAAAGTGACGCAGAACCCTCGTTGTTTTTGCCATATTGGCTTTGATAACAAAAGCTCAAAGTGTAGAAGCATCTACATTGTTTTCGGCAACGAGGGTTCCGCGGCACCCTTTAGACTTAAGTCTTTAGAGTGCCGCGGAACCCTCGTTGTTTTTGCCATATTGGCTTTGATAACAAAAGCTCAAAGTGTAGAAGCATCTACATGGTTTTAGGAAACGAGTATTCCGCGGTACTCTAAAGACTAAAGTTCCGCAGAACCCTCGTTGTTTTTGCCAAATTGGCTTTGATAACAAAAGCTCAAAGTGTAGAAGCATCTACATTGCTTTCAGCAACGAGGGTTCCGCGGCACTCTAAAGACTAAAGTGACGCAGAACCCTCGTTGTTTTTGCCATATTGGCTTTGATAACAAAAACTCAAAGTGTAGAAGCATCTACATTGTTTTCGGCAACGAGGGTGCGGCGGCACTCTAACGACTAAAGTCTTTAGAGTGCCGCGGAACCCTCGTTGTTTTTGCCTAATTGGCTTTGATAACAAAAGCTCAAAGTGTAAAAGCATCTACATTGTTTTCGGCAACGAGGGTTCCGCGGCACTGTAAAGACTAAAGTGCCGCAGAACCCTCATTGTTTTTGCCTAATTGGCTTTGATAACAAAAGCTCAAGGTGTAGAAGGATCTACATTGTTCTCGGCAACGAGGGTTCCGCGGCACTCTAAAGACTAAAGTGTCGCGGAACCCTCGTTGTTTTTGCCATATTGGCTTTGATAACAAAAGATCAAAGTGTAGAAGCATCTACATTGTTTTTGGCAACAAGTGTTCCGCGGCACTCTAAAGACTAAAGTGCCGCGGAACCCTCGTTGTTTTTGCCATATTGGCTTTGATAACAAAAGCTCAAAGTGTAGAAGCATCTACATTGTTTTCGGTAACGAGGGTTCCGCGGCACTCTAAAGACAAAAATGCCGCCGAATCCTTTTGTTTTTGCCATATTGGCTTTGATAACAAAAGCTCAATGTGTAGAAGCATCTCCATTGTTTTCGGCTACGAGGGTTCCGCGGCACTCTAAAGACTAAAGTGTCGCGGAACCCTCGTTGTTATTGCCATATTTGCTTTGAAAACAAAAGCTCAAAGTGTAGAAGCATCTACATTGTTCTCGGCAACGTGGGTTCCGCGGCACTCTAAAGACTAAAGTGTCGCGGAACCCTCGTTGTTTTTGCCATATTGGCTTTGATAACAAAAGCTCAAAGTGTAGATGCATCTACATTGTTTTTGGCAACAAGTGTTCCGCGGCACTCTAAAGACTAAAGTGCCGCGGAACCCTCGTTGTTTTTGCCATATTGGCTTTGATAACAAAAGCTCAAAGTGTAGAAGCATCTACATTGTATTCGGTAACGAGGGTTCCGCGGCACTCTAAAGACAAAAGTGCCGCCGAATCCTTTTGTTTTTGCCATATTGGCTTTGATAACAAAAGCTCAAAGTGTAGAAGCATCTACATTGTTCTCGGCAACGAGGGTTCCACGGCACTCTAAAAACTAAAGTGCCGCGGAAACGTCGTTGTTTTTGCCATATTGGCTTTGATAACAAAAGCTCAAGTGTAGAAGCATCTACATGGTTTTCGGCAACGAGGGTTCCGCGGCACCCTTTAGACTTAAGTCTTTAGAGTGCCGCGGAACCCTCGTTGTTTTTGCCATATTGGCTTTGATAACAAAAGCTCAAAGTGTAGAAGCATCTACATGGTTTTAGGGAACGAGTATTCCGCGGTACTCTAAAGACTAAAGTTCCGCAGAACCCTCGTTGTTTTTGCCAAATTGGCTTTGATAACAAAAGCTCAAAGTGTAGAAGCATCTACATTGCTTTCAGCAACGAGGGTTCCGCGGCACTCTAAAGACTAAAGTGACGCAGAACCCTCGTTGTTTTTGCCATATTGGCTTTGATAACAAAAACTCAAAGTGTAGAAGCATCTACATTGTTTTCGGCAACGAGGGTTCTGCGGCACTCTAAAGACTAAAGTCTTTAGAGTGCCGCGGAACCCTCGTTGTTTTTGCCATATTGGCTTTGATAACAAAAGCTCAAAGTGTAGAAGCATCTACATTGTTTTCGGCAACGAGGTATCCGCGGCACTGTAAAGACTAAAGTGCCGCAGAACCCTCGTTGTTTTTGCCATATTGGCTTTGATAACAAAAGCTCAAGGTGTAGAATCATCTACATTGTTCTCGGCAATGAGGGTTCCGCGGCACTCTAAAGACTGAAGTCTTTAGAGTGCTGCGGAACCCTCGTTGTTTTTGCCGTATTGGCTTTGATAACAAAAGCTCAAAGTATAGAAGCATCTTCATTGTTTTCGGCAACGAGGTTCCGCTGCACTCTAATGACTAAAGTCTTTAGAGTGCCGCGGAACCCTCGTTGTTTTTGCCTTATTGGCTTTGATAACAAAAGCTCAAAGTGTAGAAGCATCTACATTGTTTTCGGCAACGAGGGTTCCGCGGCACTTTAAAGACTAAAGTGCCGCAGAACCCTCATTGTTTTTGCCATATTGGCTTTGATAACAAAGCTCAAGGTGTAGAAGGATCTACATTGTTCTTGGCAACGAGTGTTCCGCGGCACTCTAAATACTAAAGTGTTGCGGAAACCGCGTTGTTTTTTGCAGATTGGCTTTGATAACAAAAGCTCAAAGTGTAGAAGCATCAACATTGTTTTCGGCAACGATGGTTCCGGGGCACCGTTTAGACTTAAGTCTTTAGAGTGCCGCGGAACCCTCGTTGTTTTTGCCATATTGGCTTTGATAACAAAAGCTCAAAGTGTAGAAGCATCTACATTGTTTTCGGCAACGAGTGTTCCGCGGCACTCTAAAAACTAAAGTGACGCGGAACCCTCGTTGTTTTTGCCATATTGGCTTTGATAACAAAAGCTCAAAGTTTAGAAGCATCTCCATTGTTTTCGGCAACGAGAGTTCCGGGGGACTGAAGTCTTTAGAGTGCCGCGGAACCGTCGTTGTTTTTGCCATTATGGCTTTGATAACAAAAGCTCAAAGTGTAGAAGCATCTACATTGTTTTCGGCAACGAGACTTCCGCGGCACTGTAAAGACTAAAGTTCCGCAGAACAATCGTTGTTTTTGCGATATTGGCTTTGATAACAAAAGCTCAAAGTGTAGAAGCATCTACATTGTTTTCGGCAACGAGGGTTCCGCGGCACCCTTTAGACTTAAGTCTTTAGAGTGCCGCGGAACCCTCGTTTTTTTTGCCATATTGGCTTTGATAACAAAAGCTCAAAGTGTAGAAGCATCTACATTGTTTTCGGCAACGAGTGTTCTGCGGCACTCTAAAAACTAAAGTGACGCGGAACCCTCGTTGTTTTTGCCATATTGGCTTTGATAACAAAAGCTCAAAGTGTAGAAGCATCTACATTGTTCTAGGCAACGAGGGTTCCGCGGCACTCTAAAGACTAAGTGCCGCGAAACCCTCATTGTTTTTGACATATTGGCTTTGATAACAAAAGCTCAAAGTGTAGAAGCATCTCCACTGTTTTCGGCAACGAGGGTTCCGCGGCACTCTAAAGACTAAAGTCTTTAGAGTTCCGCGGAAGCCTCGTTGTTTTTGCCATATTGGCTTTGATAACAAAAGCTCAAAGTGTAGAAGCATCTCCATTGTTTTCGGCCACGAGAGTTCCGCGGCACTCTAAAGACTAAAGTCTTTAGAGTGCCGCCGACCCCTTGTTGTTTTTGACATCTTGGCTTTGATCACAAAAGCTCAAAGTGTAGAAGCATCTCCATTGTTTTCGGCAACGAGGCTTCCGCGGCACTGTAAAGACTAAAGTGCCGCAGAACAATCGTTGTTTTTGCCATATTGGCTTTGATAACAAAAGCTCAAGGTGTAGAAGCATCTCCATTGTTTTCGGCAACTAGTGTTCCGCGGCACTCTAAAGACTAAAGTGACGCAGAACCCTCGTTGTTTTTTCCATATTGCCTTTGATAACAAAAGCTCAAAGTGTAGAAGCATCTACATTGTTCTTGGCAACGAGGGTTCCGCGGCACTCTAAAGACTAAAGTCTTTAGAGTGCCGCGGAACCCTCGTTGTTTTTTCCATATTGGCTTTGATAACAAAAGCTCAAAGTGTAGAAGCATCTCCATTGTTTTCGGCAACGAGTGTTCCGCGGCACTCTAAAGACTAAAGTGACGCAGAACCCTCGTTGTTTTTGCCATATTGGCTTTGATAACAAAAACTCAAAGTGTAGAAGCATCTACATTGTTTTCGGCAACGAGGGTTCCGCGGCACTCTAAAGACTAAAGTCTTTAGAGTGCCGCGGAACCCTCGTTGTTTTGCCACATTGGCTTTGATAACAAAAGCTCAAAGTGTAAAAGCATCTACATTGTTTTCGGCAACGAGGGTTCCGCGGCACTGTAAAGACTAAAGTGCCGCAGAACCCTCATTGTTTTTGCCATATTGGCTTTGATAACAAAAGCTCAAGGTGTAGAAGCATCTACATTGTTCTCGGCAACGAGGGTTCCGCGGCACTCTAAAGACTAAAGTGTCGCGGAACCCTCGTTGTTTTTGCCATATTGGCTTTGAAAACAAAAGCTCAAAGTGTAGAAACATCTACATTGTTCTCGGCAACGAGGGTTCCGCGGCACTCTAAAGACTAAAGTGTCGCGGAACCCTCGTTGTTTTTGCCATATTGGCTTTGATAACAAAAGCTCAAAGTGTAGAAGCATCTACATTGTTCTCGGCAACGAGGGTTCCGCGGCACTCTAAAGACTAAAGTCTTTAGAGTGCTGCAGAACCCTCGTTGTTTTTGCCATATTGTCTTTGATAGTAAAAGCTCAAAGTGTAGAAGCATCTACATTGTTCTCGGCAACGAGGGTACGCGGCACTATAAAGACTAAAGTCTTTAAAGTGCCGTGGAACCCTCGTTGTTTTTGCCATATTGGCTTTGATTACAAAAGCTCAAAGTGTAGAAGCATCTACATTGTTTTCGGCAACGAGGGTTCCGCGGTACTCTAAAGACTAAAGTGCCGCAGAACCCTCGTTGTTTTTGCCATATTGGCTTTGATAATAAAAGCTCAAAGTGTAGAAGCATGTACATAGTTTTCGGCAACGAGGGTTCCGCGGCACTCTAAAGAATAAAGTGCCACGGAACCCTCGTTGTTTTTGCCATATCGGCTTCGATAACAAAAGCTCAAGTGTAGAAGCATGTACATTGTTCTCGGCAACGAGGGTTCCGCGACACTCTATAGACTAAAGTGCCGCGGAACCGTCGTTGTTTTTGCCATATTGGCTTTGATAACAAAAGCTCAATGTGTAGAAGTATCTACATTGTTTTCCGCAACGAGGGTTCCGCGGCACTCTTTAGACGAACGTCTTTAGAGTGCCACGGAACCCTCGTTGTTTTTGCCATATTGGCTTTGATAACAAAAGGTCAAAGTGTAGAAGCATCTACATTGTTTTCGGCAACGAGGTTTCCGCGGCACTCTAAAGACTAAAGAGCCGCAGAACCCTCGTTGTTTTTTCCATATTGGCTTTGCTAACAAAAGTTCAAAGTGTAGAAGCATCTACATTGTTTTCGGCAACGAGGGTTCCGCGGCACTCTAAAGACAAAAGTGCCGCCGAATCCTCTTTGTTTTTGGCATATTGGCTTTGATAACAAAAGCTCAAAGTGTAGAAGCATCTACATTGTTCTCGGGAACGAGGGTTCCGCGACACTCTATAGACTAAAGTGCCGCGGAACCCTCATTGTTTGGCCATATTGGCTTTGATAATAAAAACTCAAAGTGTAGAAGCATCTCCATTGTTTTCGGCAACAAGGGTTCCGCGGCACTCTTTAGACTAAAGTCTTTAGAGTGCCGCGGAACCCTCGTTGTTTTTGCCATATTGGCTTTGATAACAAAAGGTCAAAGTGTAGAAGAATCTACATTGTTTTCGGCAACGCGGGTTCCGCGGCACTCTAAAGACAAAAGTGCCGTCGAATCCTCTTTGTTTCTGGCATATTGGCTTTGATAACAAAAGCTCAAAGTGTAGAAGCATCTACATTGTTTTCAGCAACGAGTGTTCCGCGGCACTCTAAAGACTAAAGTCTTTAGCGTGCCGCGGAACCCTCGTTGTTTTTGCCATATTGGCTTTGATAACAAAAGCTCAAAGTGTAGAAGCATCTACATTGTTTTTGGCAACGAGGGTTCCGCGGCCCTCTAAAGACTAAAGTCTTTAGAGTGGCGCCGAGCCCTCGTTTGTTTTGCCCGATTGGCTGTGATAACAAAAGCTCAAAGTGTAGAAGCATCTACATTGTTCTCGTCAACGAGGGTTCCGCGGCACTCTAAAAACTAAAGTGCCGTGGAACCGTCGTTGTTTTTGCCATATTGTCTTTGATAACAAAAGTTGAAAGTGTAGAAGCATCTACATTGTTTTCGGCAACGAGGGTTCCGCGGCACCCTTTAGACTTAAGTCTTTAGAGTGCCGCGGAACCCTCGTTGTTTTTGCCATATTGGCTTTGATAACAAAAGCTCAAAGTGTAGAAGCATCTACATTGTTCTCGGCAACGAGGGTTCCGCGGCACTCTAAAAACTAAAGTGACGCGGAACCCTCGTTGTTTTTGCCATATTGGCTTTGATAACAAAAGCTCAAATTGTAGAAGCATCTACATTGTTCTAGGCAACGAGGGTTCCGCGGCACTCTAAAGACTAAGTGCCGCGGAACCCTCATTTTTTTTGACATATTGGCTTTGATAACAAAAGCTCAAAATGTAGAAGCATCTCCATTGTTTTCAGCAACGAGAGTTCCGCGGCATTCTAAAGACTAAAGTCTTTAGAGTGACGCGGAACCCTCGTTGTTTTTGCCATATTGGCTTTGATAGCAAAAGCTCAAAGTGTAGAAGCATCTACATTGTTTTCGGCAACGAGGGTTCCGCGGCACTCTAAAGACTAAAGTCTTTAGAGTGCCGCCGAACCCTCTTTGTTTTTGCCATATTGGCTTTGATAACAAAAGCTCAAAGTGTAGAAGCATCTACATTGTTTTCGGCAACGAGGCTTCCGCGGCACTGTAAAGACTAAAGTGCCGCAGAACCCTCGTTGTTTTTGCCATATTGGCTTTGATAACAAAAGCTCAAGGTGTAGAAGCATCTACATTGTTCTCGGCAACGAGGGTTCCGCGGCACTCTAAAGACTAAAGTCTTTAGAGTGCCGCGGAACCGTCGTTGTTTTTGCCATATTGGCTTTGATAACAAAAGCTCAAAGTGTAGAAGCATATACATTGTTTTCGGTACGAGGGCTCCGCGGCACTGTAAAGACTAAAGTAACGAGGAACCCTCATTTTTTTTGACATATTGGCTTTGATAACAAAAGCTCAAAATGTAGAAGCATCTCCATTGTTTTCAGCAACGAGAGTTCCGCGGCATTCTAAAGACTAAAGTCTTTAGAGTGACGCGGAACCCTCGTTGTTTTTGCCATATTGGCTTTGATAGCAAAAGCTCAAAGTGTAGAAGCATCTACATTGTTTTCGGCAACGAGGGTTCCGCGGCACTCTAAAGACTAAAGTCTTTAGAGTGCCGCCGAACCCTCTTTGTTTTTGCCATATTGGCTTTGCGCACAAAAGCTCCCAGTGTAGAAGCATCTACATTGTTTTCGGCAACGAGGCTTCCGCGGCTCTGTAAAGACTAAAGTGCCGCAGAACCCTCGTTGTTTTTGCCATATTGGCTTTGATAACAAAAGCTCAAGGTGTAGAAGCATCTACATTGTTCTCGGCAACGAGGGTTCCGCGGCACTCTAAAGACTAAAGTCTTTAGAGTGCCCCGGAACCGTCGTTGTTTTTGCCATATTGGCTTTCATAACAAAAGCTCAAAGTCTAGAAGCATCTACTTTGGTCTCGGCAACGCGGGTTCCGCGGCACTCTAAAGACTAAAGTGCCGCGGAACCCTCGTTGTTTTTGCCATATTGGCTTTGATAACAAAAGCTCAAAGTATAGAAGCATCTCCATTCTTTTCGGCAACGAGAGTTCCGTGGGACTCTAAAGACTAAAGTCTTTAGAGTGCCACCGAACCCTTGTTGTTTTTGCCATATTGGCTTTGATAACAAAAGCTCAAAGTGTAGAAGCATATACATTGTTTTCGGCAACGAGGGCTCCGCGGCACTGTAAAGACTAAAGTAACGCAGAACCCTCGTTGTTTTTGCCATATTGGCTTTGATAACAAAAGCTCAAAGTGTAGAAGCATCTGCATTGTTTTCGGCAACGAGCGTTCCGCGGCACCCTTTAGACTTAAGTCCTTAGAGTGCCGCGGAACCCTCGTTGTTTTTGCCATATTGGCTTTGATAACAAAAGCTCAAAGTGTAGAAGCATCTCCATTGTTTTCGGCAACGAGGGTTCCGCGGCACCCTTTAGACTTAAGTCTTTAGAGTGCCGCGGAACCCTCAGTGTTTTTGCCATATTGGCTTTGATAACAAAAGCTCAAAGTGTAGAAGCATCTACATGGTTTTAGGCAACGAGTATTCCGCGGCACTCTAAAGACTAAAGTGCCGCAGAACCCTCGTTGTTTTTGCCATATTGGCTTTGATAACAAAAGCTCAAGGTGTAGAAGCATCTACATTGTTCTCGGCAACGAGGGTTCCGCGGCACTCTAAAGACTAAAGTCTTTAGAGTGCCGCGGAACCGTCGTTGTTTTTGCCATATTGGCTTTCATAACAAAAGCTCAAAGTGTAGAAGCATCTACATTGTTTTCGGCAACGAGGGTTCCGCGGCACTCTAAAGACTAAAGTGCAGCGGAACCCTCTTTGTTTTTGCCATATTGGCTTTGATAACAAAAGCTCAAAGTGAAGAAGCATCTACATTGTTTTCGGTAACGAGGGTTCCGCGGCACTCTAAAGACAAAAGTGCCGCCGAACCCTTTTGTTTTTGCAATATTGGCTTTGATAACAAAAGCTCAAAGTGTAGAAGCATCTCCATTGTTTTCGGCAACGAGGGTTCCGCGACACTCTAAAGACTAAAGTCTTTAGAGTGCCGCCGAACCCGTATTGATATTGCCATATTGGCTTTGATAACAAAAGCTCAAGGTGTAGAAGCATCTACATTGTTTTCGGCAACGAGTGTTCCGCGGCACTCTAAAAACTAAAGTGCCGCGGAACCCTCGTTGTTTTTGCCATATTTGCTTTGATAACAAAAGCTCAAAGTGTAGAAGCATCTACATTGTTTTCGGCAACGAGGGTTCCGCGGCACCCTTTAGACTTAAGTCTTTAGAGTGCCGCGGAACCCTCGTTGTTTTTGCCATATTGGCTTTGATAACAAAAGCTCAAAGTGTAGAAGCATCTACATTGTTTTCGGCAACGAGGGTTCCGCGGCACTGTAAAGACTAAAGTGCCGCAGAACCCTCGTTGTTTTTGCCATATTGGCTTTGATAACAAAAGCTCAAGGTGTAGAAGCATCTACATTGTTCTCGGCAATGAGGGTTCCGCGGCACTCTAAAGACTGAAGTCTTTAGAGTGCCGCGCAACCCTCGTTGTTTTTGCCATATTGGCTTTGATACCAAAAGCTAAAAGTATAGAAGCATCTCCATTGTTTTCGGCAACGAGAGTTCCGCGGGACTCTAAAGACTAAAGTCTTTAGAGTGCCGCCGAACCCTGGTTGTTTTTGCGATATTGGCTTTGATAACAAAAGCTCAAAGTGTAGAAGCATATACATTGTTTTCGGCAACGAGGGCTCCGCGGCACTGTAAAGACTAAAGTAACGCAGAACCCTCGTTGCTTTTGCCATATTGGCTTTGATAACAAAAGCTCAAAGTGTAGAAGCATCTGCATTGTTTTCGGCAACGAGGGTTCCGCGGCACCCTTTAGACTTAAGTCCTTAGAGTGCCGCGGAACCGTCGTTGTTTTTGCCATATTGGCTTTGATAACTAAAGCTCAAAGTGTAGAAGCATCTACATTGTTTTCGGTACGAGGGTTCCGCGGCACTCTAAAGACAAAAGTGCCGCCGAACCCTTTTGTTTTTGTCATATTGGCTTTGATAACAAAAGCTCAAAGTGTAGAAGCATCTCCATTGTTTTCGGAAACGAGGGTTCCGCGACACTCTAAAGACTAATGTCTTTAGAGTACCGCCGAACCCTTGTTGTTTTTGCCATATTGGCTTTGATAACAAAAGCTCAAGGTGTAGAAGCATCTACATTGTTCTCGGCAACGAGGGTTCCGCGGCACTCTAAAGACAAAAGTGTCGCCGAACCCTCGTTGTTTTTGCCATATTGGCTTTGATACCAAAAGCTCAAAGTATAGAAGCATCTGCATTGTTTTCGGCAACGAGGTTCCGCGGCACCCTTTAGACTTAAGTCTTTAGAGTGCCGCGGAACCCTCGTTGTTTTTGCCATATTGGCTTTGATAACAAACGCTCAAAGTGTAGAAGCATCTCCATTGTTTTCGGCAACGAGGGTTCCGCGGCACCCTTTAGACTTAAGTCTTTAGAGTGCCGCGGAACCCTCGTTGTTTTTGCCATATTGGCTTTGATAACAAAAGCTCAAAGTGTAGAAGCATCTACATGGTTTTAGGAAACGAGTATTCCGCGGCACTGTAAAGACTAAAGTGCCGCAGAACCCTCGTTGTTTTTGCCATATTGGCTTTGATAACAAAAGCTCAAGGTGTAGAAGCATCTACATTGTTCTCGGCAACGTGGGTTCCGCGGCACTCTAAAGACTAAAGTCTTTAGAGTGCCGCGGAACCGTCGTTGTTTTTGCCATATTGGCTTTCATAACAAAAGCTCAAAGTGTAGAAGCATCTACATTGTTTTCGGCAACGAGGGTTCCGCGGCACTCTAAAGACTAAAGTGCAGCGGAACCCTCTTTGTTTTTGCCATATTGGCTTTGATAACAAAAGCTCAAAGTGTAGAAGCATCTACATTGTTTTCGGTAACGAGGGTTCCGCGGCAATCTAAAGACAAAAGTGCCGCCGAACACTTTTGTTTAAGCCATATTGGCTTTGATAAAAAAAGCTCAAAGTGTAGAAGCATCTCCATTGTTTTCGGCAACGAGGGTTCCGCGACACTCTAAAGACTAAAGTCTTTAGAGTGCCGCCGAACCCTTATTGTTATTGCCATATTGGCTTTGATAACAAAAGCTCAAGGTGTAGAAGCATCTACATTGTTCTCGGCAACGAGGGTTCCGCGGCACTCTAAAAACTAAAGTGCCGCGGAACCGTCGTTGTTTTTGCCATATTGGCTTTGATAACAAAAGATCAAAGTGTAGAAGCATCTACATTGTTTTCGGCAACGAGTGTTCCGCGGCACTCTAAAAACTAAAGTGCCGCGGAACCCTCGTTGTTTTTGCCATATTGGCTTTGATAACAAAAGCTCAAAGTGTAGAAGCATCTACATTGTTTTCGGCAACGAGGGTTCCGCGGCACCCTTTAGACTTAAGTCTTTAGAGTGCCGCGGACCCCTCGTTGTTTTTGCCATATTGGCTTTGATAACAAAAGCTCAAAGTGTAGAAGCATCTACATGGTTTTAGGAAACGAGTATTCCGCGGCACTCTAAAGACTAAAGTTCCTCAGAACCCTCGTTGTTTTTGCCATATTGGCTTTGATAACAAAAGCTCAAAGTGTAGAAGCATCTACATTGTTTTCAGCAACGAGGGTTCCGCGGCACTCTAAAGACAAACGTGCCGCCGAACCCTCTTTGTTTTTGCCATATTGGCTTTGATAACAAAAGCTCAAAGTGTAGAAGCATCTCCATTGTTTTCGGCAACGAGGGTTCCGCGGCACTCTAAAGACTAAAGTCTTTAGATTGCCCTGGAACCCTCGTTGTTTTTGCCATATTGGCTTAGATAACAAAAGCTCAAAGTGTAGAAGCATCTCCATTGTTTTCGGCAACGAGTGTTCCGCGGCACTCTAAAGACTAAAGTGACGCAGAACCCTCGTTGTTTTTGCCATATTGCCTTTGATAACAAAAACTCAAAGTGTAGAAGCATCTACATTGTTTTCGGCAACGAGGGTTCCGCGGCACCCTTTAGACTGAAGTCTTTAGAGTGCCGCGGAACCCTCGTTGTTTTTGCCATATTGGCTTTGATAACAAAAGCTCAAAGTGTAGAAGCATCTACATTGTTTTCGGCAACGAGGGTTCCGCGGCACTGTAAAGACTAAAGTGCCGCAGAACCCTCGTTGTTTTTGCCATATTGGCTTTGATAACAAAAGCTCAAGATGTAGAAGCATCTCCATTGTTTTCGGCAACGAGAGTTCCGCGGCACTCTAAAGACTAAAGTGCCGCAGAACCCTCGTTGTTTTTGCCATATTGGCTTTGATAACACAAGCTCAAAGTGTAGAAGCATCTCCATTGTTTTCGGCAACGAGGGTTCCGCGGCACTCTAAAGACAAACGTGCCGCCAAACCCTCTTTGTTTTTGCCATATTGGCTTTGATAACAAAAGCTCAAAGTGTAGAAGCATCTCCATTGTTTTCGGCAACGAGTGTTCCGCGGCACTCTAAAGACTAAAGTGACGCAGAACCCTCGTTGTTTTTGCCATATTGGCTTTGATAACAAAAGCTCAAAGTGTAGAAGCATCTACATAGTTTTCGGCAACGAGGGTTCCGCGGCACTGTAAAGACTAAAGTGCCGCAGAACCCTCGTTGTTTTTGCCATATTGGCTTTGATAACAAAAGCTCAAGGTGTAGAAGCATCTACATTGTTCTCGGCAATGAGGGTTCCGCGGCACTCTAAAGACTAAAGTCTTTAGAGTGCCGCGGAACCCTCGTTGTTTTTGCCATATTGGCTTTGATACCAAAAGCTCAAAGTATAGAAGCATCTCCATTGTTTTCGGCAACGAGAGTTCCGCGGGACTCTAAAGTCTTTAGAGTGCCGCCGAACCCTTGTTGTTTTTGCGATATTGGCTTTGATAACAAAAGCTCAAAGTGTAGAAGCATATACATTGTTTTCGGCAACGAGGGCTCCGTGGCACTGTAAAGACTAAAGTAACGCAGAACCCTCGTTGCTTTTGCCATATTGGCTTTGATAACAAAAGCTCAAAGTGTAGAAGCATCTGCATTGTTTTCGGCAACGAGGGTTCCGCGGCACCCTTTAGACTTAAGTCCTTAGAGTGCCGCGGAACCGTCGCTGTTTTTGCCATATTGGCTTTGATAACAAAAGCTCAAAGTGTAGAAGCATCTACATTGTTTTCGGTAACGAGGGTTCCGCGGCACTCTAAAGACAAAAGTGCCGCCGAACCCTTTTGTTTTTGCCATATTGGCTTTGATAACAAAAGCTCAAAGTGTAGAAGCATCTCCATTGTTTTCGGAAACGAGGGTTCCGCGACACTCTAAAGACTAATGTCTTTAGAGTGCCGCCGAACCCTTGTTGTTTTTGCCATATTGGCTTTGATAACAAAAGCTCAAGGTGTAGAAGCATCTACATTGTTCTCGGCAACGAGGGTTCCGCGGCACTCTAAAAACTAAAGTGCCGCGGAACCGTCGTTGTTTTTGCCATATTGGCTTTGATAACAAAAGATCAAAGTGTAGAAGCATCTACATTGTTTTCGGCAACGAGTGTTCCGCGGCACTCTAAAAACTAAAGTGCCGCGGAACCCTCGTTGTTTTTGCCATATTGGCTTTGATAACAAAAGCTCAAAGTGTAGAAGCATCTACATTGTTTTCAGCAACGAGGGTTCCGCGGCACTCTAAAGACAAACGTGCCGCCGAACCCTCTTTGTTTTTGCCATATTGGCTTTGATAACAAAAGCTCAAAGTGTAGAAACATCTCCATTGTTTTCGGCAACGAGGGTTCCGCGGCACTCTAAAGACTAAAGTGACGCAGAACCCTCGTTGTTTTTGCCATATTGGCTTTGATAACAAAAACTCAAAGTGTAGAAGCATCTACATTGTTTTCGGCAACGAGGGTTCCGCGGCACCCTTTAGACTGAAGTCTTTAGAGTGCCGCGGAACCCTCGTTGTTTTTGCCATATTGGCTTTGATAACAAAAGCTCAAAGTGTAGAAGCATCTACATTGTTTTCGACAACGAGGGTTCCGCGGCACTGTAAAGACTAAAGTGCCGCAGAACCCTCGTTGTTTTTGCCATATTGGCTTTGATAACAAAAGCTCAAGATGTAGAAGCATCTCCATTGTTTTCGGCAACGAGAGTTCCGCGGCACTCTAAAGACTAAAGGGCTGCAGAACCCTCGTTGTTTTTGCCATATTGGCTTTGATAAGAAAAGCTCAAAGTGTATAAGCATCTCCATTGTTTTCGGCAACGAGGGTTCCGCGGCACTCTAAAGACAAAGGTGCCGCCGAACCCTCTTTTTTTTGCCATATTGGCTTTGATAACAAAAGCTCAAAGTGTAGAAGCATCTCCATTGTTTTCGGCAACGAGTGTTCCGCGGCACTCTAAAGACTAAAGTGACGCAGAACCCTCGTTGTTTTTGCCATATTGTCTTTGATAACAAAAGCTCAAAGTGTAGAAGCATCTACATTGTTTTCGGCAACGAGGGTTCCGCGGCACTCTAAAGACTGAAGTCTTTAGAGTGCCGCGGAACCCTCGTTGTTTTTGCCGTATTGGCTTTGATTACAAAAGCTAAAAGTGTATAAGCATCTCCATTGTTTTAGGCAACGAGTGTTGCGCGGCACTCTAAAGACTAAAGTGACGCAGAACCCTCGTTGTTTTTGCCATATTGGCTTTGATAACAAAAGCACAAAGTGTAGAATCATCTACATTGTTCTTGGCAACGAGGGTTCCGCGGCACTCTAAAGACTAAAGTCTTTAAAGACTAAAGTCTTTAGAGTGCCGCGGAACCCGCGTTGTTTTTGCCCTATTGGCTTTGATAACAAAAGCTCAAAGTGTAGAAGCATCTACATTGTTTTCGGCAACGAGGGTTCCGCGGCACTCTAAAGACTAAAGTGTCGCGGAACGCTCGTTGTTTTTGCCATATTGGCTTTGATAACAAAAGCTCAAAGTGTAGAAGCATCTACATTGTTCTCGGCAACGTGGGTTCCGCGGCACTATAAAGACTAAAGTCTTTAAATTGCCGCGGAACCCTCGTTGTTTTTGCCCTATTGGCTTTGATAGTAAAAGCTCAAAGTGTAGAAGCATCTACATTGTTCTCAGCAACGAGGGTCCGTGGCACTATAAAGACTAAAGTCTTTAAATTGCCGCGGAACCCTCGTTGTTTTTGCCATATTGGCTTTGATTACAAAAGCTCAAAGTGTAGAAGCATCTCCATTGTTTTCGGCAACGAGTGTTCCGCGGCACTCTAAAGACTAAAGTGACGCAGAACCCTCGTTGTTTTTGCCCTATTGGCTTTGATAACAAAAACTCAAAGTGTAGAAGCATCTACATTTTTTTCGGCAACGAGTGTTCCGCGGCACTTTAAAGACTAAAGTCTTTAGAGTGCCGCGGAACCCTCTTTGTTTTTGCCATATTGGCTTTGATAACAAAAGCTCAAAGTGTAGAAGCATCTTCATTGTTCTCGGCAATGAGGGTTCCGCGACACTCTAAAGACTGAAGTCTTTAGAGTGCCGCGGAACCCTCGTTGTTTTTGCCGTATTGGCTTTGATAACAAAAGCTCAAAGTGTAGAAGCATCTTCATTGTTTTCGGCAACGAGGGTTCCGCGGCACTCTAAAGACTAAAGTGCCGCAGAACCCTCGTTGTTTTTGCCATATTGGCTTTGATAACAAAAGCTCAAAGTGTAGAAGCATCTACATTGTTTTCGGCAACGAGGGTTCCGCGGCACTCTAAAGACAAACGTGCCGCCGAACCCTCTTTGTTTTTCCATATTGGCTTTGATAACAAAAGCTCAAAGTGTAGAAGCATCTCCATTGTTTTCGGCAACGAGTGTTCCGCGGCACTCTAAAGACTAAAGTGACGCAGAATCCTCGTTGTTTTTGCCATATTGGCTTTGATAACAAAAGCTCAAGGTGTAGAAGGATCTACATTGTTCTCGGCAACGGGGGTTCCGCGGCACTCTAAAGACGAAAGTGTCGCGGAACCCTCGTTGTTTTTGCCATATTGGCTTTGATAACAAAAGCTCAAAGTGTAGAAGCATCTACATTGTTCTCGG
Organism: Emydura macquarii macquarii; assembly: GCF_026122565.2. Classification (NCBI taxonomy): domain Eukaryota; kingdom Metazoa; phylum Chordata; order Testudines; family Chelidae; genus Emydura; species Emydura macquarii. The sequence continues at coordinate 16,263 of NW_027132617.1, read as the reverse complement.
CAACGTGGGTTCCGCGGCACTCTAAAGACTAAAGTGTCGCGGAACCCTCGTTGTTTTTGCCATATTGGCTTTGATAACAAAAGCTCAAAGTGTAGAAGCATCTACATTGTTTTCCGCAACGAGGGTTCCGCGACACTGTAAAGACTAAAGTCTTTAGAGTGCCGCGGAGCCCTCGTTATTTTTGCCGTATTGGCTTTGATAGTAAAAGCTCAAAGTGTAGAAGCATCTACATTGTTCTCGGCAACGAGGGTCCGCGGCACTATAAAGACTAAAGTCTTTAAAATGCCGCGGAACCCTCGTTGTTTTTGCCATATTGGCTTTGATTACAAAAGCTCAAAGTGTAGAAGCATCTACATTGTTTTCGGTAACGAGGGTTCCGCGGCACTCTAAAGACAAAAGTGCCGCCGAACCCTTTTGTTTTTGCCATATTGGCTTTGATAACAAAAGCTCAAAGTGTAGAAGCATCTCCATTGTTTTCGGCAATGAGGGTTCCGCGGCACTCTAACGACTAAAGTCTTTAGAGTGCCGCCGAACCCTTGTTGTTTTTTGCCATATTGGCTTTGATAACAAAAGCTCAAGGTGTAGAAGCATCTACATTGTTTTCGGCAACGAAGGTTCCGCGGCACCCTTTAGACTTAAGTCTTTAGAGTGCCGCGGAACCCTCGTTGTTTTTGCCATATTGGCTTTGATAACAAAAGCTCAAAGTGTAGAAGCATCTACATGGTTTTAGGAAACGAGTATTCCGCGGCACTCTAAAGACTAAAGTTCCGCAGAACCCTCGTTGTTTTTTCCATATTGGCTTTGATAACAAAAGCTCAAAGTGTAGAAGCATCTACATTGTTTTCAGCTACGAGGGTTCCGCGGCACTCTAAAGACAAACGTGCCGCCGAACCCTCGTTGTTTTTGCCATATTGGCTTTGATAACAAAAGCTCAAAGTGTGGAAGCATCTCCATTGTTTTCGGCAACGAGTGTTCCGCGGCACTCTAAAGACTAAAGTGACGCAGAACCCTCGTTGTTTTTGCCCTATTGGCTTTGATAACAAAAACTCAAAGTGTAGAAGCATCTACATTGTTTTCGGCAACGAGGGTTCTGCGGCACTTTAAAGACTGAAGTCTTTAGAGTGCCGTGGAACCCTCGTTGTTTTTGCCATATTGGCTTTGATAACAAAAGCTCAAAGTGTAGAAGCATCTACATTGTTTTCGGCAACGAGGGTTCCGCGGCACTCTAAAGACTAAAGTGCCGCAGAACCCTCGTTGTTTTTGCCATATTGGCTTTGATAACAAAAGCTCAAGATGTAGAAGCATCTACATTGTTCTCGGCAATGAGGGTTCCACGGCACTCTAAAGACTGAAGTCTTTAGAGTGCCGTGGAACCCTCGTTGTTTTTGCCGTATTGGCTTTGATAACAAAAGCTCAAAGTGTAGAAACATCTCCATTGTTTTCGGCAACGAGGGTTCCGCGGCACTGTAAAGACTAAAGTGCCGCAGAACCCTCGTTGTTTTTGCCATATTGGCTTTGATAACAAAAGCTCAAAGTGTAGAAGCATCTCCATTGTTTTCGGCAACGAGGGTTCCGCGGCACTCTAAGGACAAACGTGCCGCCGAACCCTCTTTGTTTTTGCCATATTGGCTTTGATAACAAAAGCTCAAAGTGTAGAAGCATCTCCATTGTTTTCGGCAACGAGTGTTCCGCGGCACTCTAAAGACTAAAGTGACGCAGAACCCTCGTTGTTTTTGCCATATTGCCTTTGATAACAAAAGCTCAAAGTGTAGAAGCATCTACATTGTTTTCGGCAACGAGGGTTCCGCGGCACTGTAAAGACTAAAGTGCCGCAGAACCCTCGTTGTTTTTGCCATATTGGCTTTGATAACAAAAGCTCAAGGTGTAGAAGCATCTACATTGTTCTCGGCAATGAGGGTTCCGCGGCACTCTAAAGACTGAAGTCTATAGAGTGCCGCGGAACCCTCGTTGTTTTTGCCGTATTGGCTTTGATAACAAAAGCTCAAAGTGTAGAAGCATCTTCATTGTTTTCGGCAACGAGGGTTCCGCGGCACTCTAAAGACTAAAGTCTTTAAAGAATAAAGTCTTTAGAGTGCCGCGGAACCCTCGTTGTTTTTGCCATATTGGCTTTGATAACAAAAGCTCGAAGTGTAGAAGCATCTACATTGTTTTCGGCAACGAGGGTTCCGCGGCACTGTAAAGACTAAAGTGTCGCGGAACCCGCGTTGGGTTTGCCCTATTGGCTTTGATAACAAAAGCTCAAAGTGTAGAAGCATCTACAGTGTTGTCGGCACCGTGGGTTCCGCGGCACTCTAAAGACTAAAGTGTCGCGGAACCCTCGTTGTTTTTGCCATATTGGCTTTGATCACAAAAGCTCAAAGTGTAGAAGCATCTACATTGTTTTCGGCAACGAGGGTTCCGCGACACTCTAAAGACCAAAGTCTTTAGAGTGCCGCGGAACCCTCGTTATTTTTGCCGTATTGGCTTTGATAGTAAAAGCTCAAAGTGTAGAAGCATCTACATTGTTCTCGGCAACGAGGGTCCGCGGCACTATAAAGACTAAAGTCTTTAAAATGCCGCGGAACCCTCGTTTTTTTTGCCATATTGGCTTTGATTACAAAAGCTCAAAGTGTAGAAGCATCTACATTGTTTTCGGTAACGAGGGTTCCGCGGCACTCTAAAGACAAAAGTGCCGCCGAACCCTTTTGTTTTTGCCATATTGGCTTTGATAACAAAAGCTCAAAGTGTAGAAGCATCTCCATTGTTTTCGGCAACGAGGGTTCCGCGACACTCTAAAGACTAAAGTATTTAGAGTGCCGCCGAACCCTTGTTGTTTTTGCCATATTGGCTTTGATAACAAAAGCTCAAGGTGTAGAAGCATCTACATTGTTCTCGGCAACGAGGGTTCCGCGGCACTCTAAAAACAAAAGTGCCGCGGAACCGTCGTTGTTTTTGCCATATTGGCTTTGATAACAAAAGATCAAAGTGTAGAAGCATCTACATTGTTTTCGGCAACGAGTGTTCTGCGGCACTCTAAAGACTAAAGTGCCGCGGAACACTCGTTGTTTTTGCCATATTGGCTTTGATAACAAAAGCTCAAAGTGTAGAAGCATCTACATTGTTTTCGGCAACGAAGGTTCCGCGGCACCCTTTAGACTTAAGTCTTTAGAGTGCAGCGGAACCCTCGTTGTTTTTGCCATATTGGCTTTGATAACAAAAGCTCAAAGTGTAGAAGCATCTACATGGTTTTAGGAAACGAGTATTCCGCGGCACTCTAAAGACTAAAGTTCCGCAGAACCCTCGTTGTTTTTGCCATATTGGCTTTGATAACAAAAGCTCAAAGTGTAGAAGCATCTACATTGTTTTCAGCTACGAGGGTTCCGCGGCACTCTAAAGACAAACGTGCCGCCGAACCCTCGTTGTTTTTGCCATATTGGCTTTGATAACAAAAGCTCAAAGTGTAGAAGCATCTCCATTGTTTTCGGCAACGAGTGTTCCGCGGCACTCTAAAGACTAAAGTGACGCAGAACCCTCATTGTTTTTGCCCTATTGGCTTTGATAACAACAACTCAAAGTGTAGAAGCATCTACATTGTTTTCGGCAACGAGGGTTCTGCGGCACTTTAAAGACTGAAGTCTTTAGAGTGCCGCGGAACCCTGGGTGTTTTTGCCATATTGGGGTTGATAACAAAAGCGCAAAGTGTAGAAGCATCTACATTGTTTTCGGCAACGAGGGTTACGCGGCACTGTAAAGACTAAAGTGTCGCGGAACCCTCGTTGTTTTTGCCATATTGGCTTTGATAACAAAAGCTCAAAGTGTAGAAGCATCTACATTGTTCTCGGCAACGTGGGTTCCGCGGCACTCTAAAGACTAAAGTGTCGCGGAACCCTCGTTGTTTTTGCCATATTGGCTTTGATCACAAAAGCTCAAAGTGTAGAAGCATCTACATTGTTTTCGGCAACGAGGGTTCTGGGACACTCTAAAGACTAAAGTCTTTAGAGTGCCGCGGAACCCTCGTTGTTTTTGCCCTATTGGCTTTTATAGTAAAAGCTCAAAGTGTAGAAGCATCTACATTGTTCTCGGCAACGAGGGTCCGCGGCACTATAAAGACTAAAGTCTTTAAAGTGCCGCGGAACCCTCGTTTTTTTGCCATTTGGCTTTGATTACAATAGCTCAAAGTGTAGAAGCATCTCCATTGTTTTCGGCAACGAGTGTTCCGCGGCACTCTAAAGACTAAAGTGACGCAGAACCCTCGTTGTTTTTGCCATATTGGCTTTGATAACAAAAGCTCAAAGTGTAGAAGCATCTACATTGTTCTTGGCAATGAGGGTTGCGCGGCACTCTAAAGACTAAAGTCTTTAGAGTGCCGCGGAACCCTCGTTGTTTTTTCCATATTGGCTTTGATAACAAAAGCTCAAAGTGTAGAGAAATCTCCATTGTTTTCGGCAACGAGTGTTCCGCGGCACTCTAAAGACTAAAGTGCCGCGGAACCCTCATTCTTTTTGACATATCGGCTTGGATAACAAAAGCTCAAAGTGTAGAAGCATCTACATTGTTCTCGGCAACGAGGGTTCCGCGACACTCTATAGACTAAAGTGCCGCGGAACCCTCGTTGTTTTTGCCATATTGGCTTTGGTAATAAAAACTCAAAGTGTAGAAGGATCTACATTGTTTTCGGCAACGAGGGTTCCGTGGCACTCTTTAGACTAAAGTCTTTAGAGTGCCGCGGAACCCTCATTGTTTTTGCCATATTGGCTTTGATAACAAAAGGTCAAAGTGTAGAAGCATCTACATTGTTTTCGGCAACGAGTGTTCCGCGGCACTCTAAAGACAAAAGTGCCGCCGAACCCTCTTTGTTTTTGCCATATTGGCTTTGATAACAAAAGCTCAAAGTGTAGAAGCATCTACATTGTTTTCGGCAACGAGGGTTCCGCGGCACTCTAAAGACTAAAGTGCCGCACAACCCTCGTTGTTTTTGCCGTATTGGCTTTGATAACAAAAGCTCAAAGTGTAGAAACATCTCCATTGTTTTCGGCAACGAGGGTTCCGTGGCACTGTAAAGACTAAAGTGCCGCAGAACCCTCGTTGTTTTTGCCATATTGGCTTTGATAACAAAAGCTCAAAGTGTAGAAGCATCTCCATTGTTTTCGGCAACGAGGGTTCCGCGGCACTCTAAGGACAAACGTGCCGCCGAAGCCTCGTTGTTTTTGCCATATTGGCTTTGATAACAAAAGCTCAAAAAGTAGAAGCACCTACATTGTTTTCGGCAACGAGAGTTCTTCGGCACTCTAAAGACTAAAGTGCCGCATAACCCTCGTTGTTTTTGCCATATTGCCTTAGATAACAAAAGCTCATTGTGTAGAAGCATCTACATTGTTTTCGGCAACGAGGGTTCCGCGGCTCTCTAAAGACTAAAGTGCCGCAGAACCCTCGATGTTTTTGCCGTATTGGCTTTGATAACAAAAGCTCAAGGTGTAGAAGCATCTACATTGTTCTCGGCAATGAGGGTTCCGCGGCACTCTAAAGACTGAAGTCTATAGAGTGCCGCTGAACCCTCGTTGTTTTTGCCGTATTGGCTTTGATAACAAAAGCTCAAAGTGTAGAAGCATCTTCATTGTTTTCGGCAACGAGGGTTCCGCGGCACTCTAAAGACTAAAGTCTTTAAAGACTAAAGTCTTTAGAGTGCCGCGGAACCCTCGTTGTTTTTGCCATATTGGCTTTGATAACAAAAGCTCAAAGTGTAGAAGCATCTACATTGTTTTCGGCAACGAGGGTTCCGCGGCACTGTAAAGACTAAAGTGTCGCGGAACCCTCGTTGTTTTTGCCATATTGGCTTTGATAACAAAAGCTCAAAGTGTAGAAGCATCTACATTGTTCTCGGCAACGTGGGTTCCGCGGCACTCTAAAGACTAAAGTGTCGCGGAACCCTCGTTGTTTTTGCCATATTGGCTTTGATCACAAAAGCTCAAAGTGTAGAAGCATCTACATTGTTTTCGGCAACGAGGTTCCGCGACACTCTAAAGACTAAAGTCTTTAGAGTGCCGCGGAACCCTCGTTGTTTTTGCCCTATTGGCTTCTATAGTAAAAGCTCAAAGTGTAGAAGCATCTACATTGTTCTCGGCAACGAGGGTCCATGGCACTATAAAGACTAAAGTCTTTAAAGTGCCGCGGAACCCTCGTTTTTTTTGCCATATTGGCTTTGATAACAAAAGCTCAAAGTGTAGAAGCATCTACATTGTTTTCGGCAACGAGGGTTCCGCGGCACTGTAAAGACTAAAGTGCCGCAGAACCCTCGTTGTTTTTGCCATATTGGCTTTGATAACAAAAGCTCAAAGTGTAGAAGCATCTACATTGTTTTCGGCAACGAGGGTTCCGCGGCACTCTAAAGACAAACGTGCCGCCGAACCCTCTTTGTTTTTGCCATATTGGCTTTGATAACAAAAGCTCAAAGTGTAGAAGCATCTCCATTGTTTTCGGCAACGAGTGTTCCGCGGCACTCTAAAGACTAAAGTGACCCAGAACCCTCGTTGTTTTTGCCATATTGGCTTTGATAACAAAAGCTCAAGGTGTAGAAGGATCTACATTGTTCTCGGCAACGAGGGTTCCGCGGCACTCTAAAGACGAAAGTGTCGCGGAACCCTCATTGTTTTTGCCATATTGGCTTTGATAACAAAAGCTCAAAGTGTAGAAGCATCTACATTGTTTTCGGCAACGAGGGTTCTGCAGCACTCTAAAGACTAAAGTGCCATGGAACCCTCCTTGTTTTTGCCATATTGCCTTTGATAACAAAAGCTCAAAGTGTAGAAGCATGTACATTGTTTTCGGCAACGAGGGTTCTGCGGCACTCTAAAGACTAAAGACTTTAGAGTGCTGCGGAACCCTCGTTGTTTTTGGAATATAGGCTTTGATAATAAAAGCTCAAAGTGTAGAAGCATCTACATTGTTTTCGGCAACGAGGGTTCCGCGGCACTCTAAAGACTAAAGTGCCGCGGACCCCTCGTTCTTTTTGACATATCGGCTTGGATAACAAAAGCTCAAAGTGTAGAAGCATCTACATTGTTCTCGGCAACGAGGGTTCCGCGACACTCTATAGACTAAAGTGCCGCGGAACCCTCGTTGTTTTTGCCATATTGGCTTTGATAATAAAAACTCAAAGTGTTGAAGCATCTACATTGTTTTCGGCAACGAGGGTTCCGCGGCACTCTTTAGACTAAAGTCTTTAGAGTGCCGCGGAACCCTCGTTGTTTTTGCCATATTGGCTTTGATAACAAAAGGTCAAAGTGTAGAAGCATCTACATTGTTTTCGGCAACGAGTGTTCCGCGGCACTCTAAAGACAAAAGTGCCGCCGAACCCTCTTTGTTTTTGCCATATTGGCTTTGATAACAAAAGCTCAAAGTGTAGAAGCATCTACATTGTTTTCGGCAACGAGGTTCCGCGGCACTCTAAAGACTAAAGTCTTTAGAGTGCCGCGGAACCCTCGTTGTTTTTGCCATATTGGCTTTGATAACAAAAGCTCAAAGTGTAGAAGCATCTACATTGTTTTCGGCAACGAGGGTTCCGCGGCACTCTAAAGACTAAAGTGCCGCAAAACCCTCGTTGTTTTTTCCATATTGGCTTTGATAACAAAAGTTCAAAGTGTAGAAGCATCTACATTGTTTTCGGCAACGAGGGTTCCGCGGCACTCTAAAGACAAAAGTGCCGCCGAATCCTCTTTGTTTTTGCCATATTGGCTTTGATAACAAAAGCTCAAAGTGTAGAAGCATCTACAATGTTTTCAGCAACGAGGGTTCCGCGGCACTCTAAAGACTAAAGTGACGCAGAACCCTCGTTGTTTTTGCCATATTGGCTTTGATAACAAAAGATCAAGGTGTAGAAGGATCTACATTGTTCTCGGCAACGAGGGTTCCGCGGCACTCTAAAGACGAAAGTGTCGCGGAACCCTCATTGTTTTTGCCATATTGGCTTTGATAACAAAAGCTCAAAGTGTAGAAGCATCTACATTTTTTTCGGCAACGAGGGTTCTGCAGCACTCTAAAGACTAAAGTGCCATGGAACCCTCCTTGTTTTTGCCATATTGCCTTTGATAACAAAAGCTCAAAGTGTAGAAGCATCTACATTGTTTTCGGCAACGAGGGTTCTGCGGCACTCTAAAGACTAAAGACTTTAGAGTGCTGCAGAACCCTCGTTGTTTTTGCCATATTGGCTTTGATAACAAAAGGTCAAAGTGTAGAAGCATCTACATTGTTTTCGGCAACGAGTGTTCCGCGGCACTCTAAAGACAAAAGTGCCGCCGAACCCTCTTTGTTTTTGCCATATTGGCTTTGATAACAAAAGCTCAAAGTGTAGAAGCATCTACATTGTTTTCGGCAACGAGGGTTCCGCGGCACTCTAAAGACTAAAGTCTTTAGAGTGCCGCGAACCCTCGTTGTTTTTGCCATATTGGCTTTGATAACAAAAGCTCAAAGTGTAGAAGCATCTACATTGTTTTCGGCAACGAGGGTTCCGCGGCACTCTAAAGACTAAAGTGCCGCACAACCCTCGTTGTTTTTTCCATATTGGCTTTGATAACAAAAGTTCAAAGTGTAGAAGCATCTACATTGTTTTCAGCAACGAGGGTTCCGCGGCACTCTAAAGACTAAAGTGACGCAGAACCCTCGTTGTTTTTGCCATATTGGCTTTGATAACAAAAGATCAAGGTGTAGAAGGATCTACATTGTTCTCGGCAACGAGGGTTCCGCGGCACTCTAAAGACGAAAGTGTCGCGGAACCCTCATTGTTTTTGCCATATTGGCTTTGATAACAAAAGCTCAAAGTGTAGAAGCATCTACATTGTTTTCGGCAACGAGGGTTCCGCGGCACTCTAAAGACTAAAGTGCCGCACAACCCTCGTTGTTTTTTCCATATTGGCTTTGATAACAAAAGTTCAAAGTGTAGAAGCATCTACATTGTTTTCGGCAACGAGGGTTCCGCGGCACTCTAAAGACAAAAGTGCCGCCGAATCCTCTTTGTTTTTGCCATATTGGCGTTGATAACAAAAGCTCAAAGTGTAGAAGCATCTACATTGTTTTCAGCAACAAGGGTTCCGCGGCACTCTAAAGACTAAAGTCTTTAGCGTGCCGCGGAACCCTCGTTGTTTTTACCATATTAGCTTTGATAACAAAAGCTCAAAGTGTAGAAGCATCTACATTGTTTTCAGCAACGAGGGTTCCGCGGCACTCTAAAGACTAAAGACTTTAGAGTGCTGCAGAACCCTCGTTGTTTTTGGAATATAGGCTTTGATAATAAAAGCTCAAAGTGTAGAAGCATCTACATTGTTTTCGGCAACGAGGGTTTCGCGGCACTCTAAAGACTAAAGTGCCGCGGAACCCTCGTTCTTTTTGACATATCGGCTTGGATAACAAAAGCTCAAAGTGTAGAAGCATCTACATTGTTCTCGGCAACGAGGGTTCCGCGACACTCTATAGACTAAAGTGCCGCGGAACCCTCGTTGTTTTTGCCATATTGGCTTTGGTAATAAAAACTCAAAGTGTAGAAGCATCTACATTGTTTTCGGCAACGAGGGTTCCGCGGCACTCTTTAGACTAAAGTCTTTAGAGTGCCGCGGAACCCTCGGTGTTTTTGCCATATTGGCTTTGATAACAAAAGGTCAAAGTGTAGAAGCATCTACATTGTTTTCGGCAACGAGTGTTCCGCGGCACTCTAAAGACAAAAGTGCCGCCGAACCCTCTTTGTTTTTGCCATATTGGCTTTGATAACAAAAGCTCAAAGTGTAGAAGCATCTACATTGTTTTCGGCAACGAGGGTTCCGCGGCACTCTAAAGACTAAAGTGCCGCACAACCCTCGTTGTTTTTGCCGTATTGGCTTTGATAACAAAAGCTCAAAGTGTAGAAACATCTCCATTGTTTTCGGCAACGAGGGTTCCGCGGCACTGTAAAGACTAAAGTGCCGCAGAACCCTCGTTGTTTTTGCCATATTGGCTTTGATAACAAAAGCTCAAAGTGTAGAAGCATCTCCATTGTTTTCGGCAACGAGGGTTCCGCGGCACTCTAAGGACAAACGTGCCGCCGAACCCTCTTTGTTTTTGCCATATTGGCTTTGATAACAAAAGCTCAAAGTGTAGAAGCATCTCCATTGTTTTCGGCAACGAGTGTTCCGCGGCACTCTAAAGACTAAAGTGACGCAGAACCCTCGTTGTTTTTGCCATATTGCCTTTGATAACAAAAGCTCAAAGTGTAGAAGCATCTACATTGTTTTCGGCAACGAGGGTTCCGCGGCACTGTAAAGACTAAAGTGCCGCAGAACCCTCGTTGTTTTTGCCATATTGGCTTTGATAACAAAAGCTCAAGGTGTAGAAGCATCTACATTGTTCTCGGCAATGAGGGTTCCGCGGCACTCTAAAGACTGAAGTCTATAGAGTGCCGCGGAACCCTCGTTGTTTTTGCCGTATTGGCTTTGATAACAAAAGCTCAAAGTGTAGAAGCATCTTCATTGTTTTCGGCAACGAGCGTTCCGCGGCACTCTAAAGACTCAAGTCTTTAAAGACTAAAGTCTTTAGAGTGACGCAGAACCCTCGTTGTTTTTGCCATATTGGCTTTGATAACAAAAACTCAAAGTGTAGAAGCATCTACATTGTTTTCGGCAACGAGGGTTCCGCGGCACTGTAAAGACTAAAGTGTCGCGGAACCCTCGTTGTTTTTGCCATATTGGCTTTGATAACAAAAGCTCAAAGTGTAGAAGCATCTACATTGTTCTAGGCAACGTGGGTTCCGCGGCACTCTAAAGACTAAAGTGTCGCGGAACCCTCGTTGGTTTTGCCAAATTGGCTTTGATCACAAAAGCTCAAAGTGTAGAAGCATCTACATTGTTTTCGGCAAGGAGGGTTCCGCGACACTCTAAAGACTAAAGTCTTTAGAGTGCCGCGGAACCCTCGTTGTTTTTGCCCTATTGGCTTTTATAGTAAAAGCTCAAAGTGTAGAAGCATCTACATTGTTCTCGGCAACGAGGGTCCGCGGCACTATAAAGACTAAAGTCTTTAAAGTGCCGCGGAACCCTCGTTTTTTTTGCCATATTGGCTTTGATTACAAAAGCTCAAAGTGTAGAAGCATCTCCATTGTTTTCGGCAACGAGTGTTCCGCGGCACTCTAAAGACTAAAGTGACGCAGAACCCTCGTTGTTTTTGCCATATTGGCTTTGATAACAAAAGATCAAAGTGTAGAAGCATCTACATTGTTCTTGGCAACGAGGGTTGCGCGGCACTCTAAAGACTAAAGTCTTTAGAGTGCCGCAGAACCCGCGTTGTTTTTTCCATATTTGCTTTGAAAACAAAAGCTCAAAGTGTAGAGAAATCTCCATTGTTTTCGGCAACGAGTGTTCCGCGGCACTCTAAAGACTAAAGTGACGCAGAACCCTCGTTGTTTTTGCCATATTGGCTTTGATAACAAAAACTCAAAGTGTAGAAGCATCTACATTGTTTTCGGCAACGAGTGTTCCGCGGCACTTTAAAGACTAAAGTCTTTAGAGTGCCACGGAACCCTCGTTGTTTTTGCCACATTGGCTTTGATAACAAAAGCTCAAAGTGTAGAAGCATCTACATTGTTTTCGGCAACGAGGGTTCCGCGGCACTGTAAAGACTAAAGTGCCGCAGAACCCTCGTTGTTTTTGCCATATTGGCTTTGATAACAAAAGCTCAAAGTGTAGAAGCATCTACATTGTTTTCGGCAACGAGGTTCCGCGGCACTCTAAAGACAAACGTGCCGCCGAACCCTCTTTGTTTTTGCCATATTGGCTTTGATAACAAAAGCTCAAAGTGTAGAAGCATCTCCATTGTTTTCGGCAACGAGTGTTCCGCGGCACTCTAAAGACTAAAGTGACGCAGAACCCTCGTTGTTTTTGCCATATTGGCTTTGATAACAAAAGCTCAAGGTGTAGAAGGATCTACATTGTTCTCGGCAACGAGGGTTCCGCGGCACTCTAAAGACGAAAGTGTCGCGGAACCCTCATTGTTTTTGCCATATTGGCTTTGATAACAAAAGCTCAAAGTGTAGAAGCATCTACATTGTTTTCGGCAACGAGGGTTCTGCAGCACTCTAAAGACTAAAGTGCCATGGAACCCTCCTTGTTTTTGCCATATTGCCTTTGATAACAAAAGCTCAAAGTGTAGAAGCATCTACATTGTTTTCGGCAACGAGGGTTCTGCGGCACTCTAAAGACTAAAGATTTTAGAGTGCTGCGGAACCCTCGTTGTTTTTGGAATATAGGCTTTGATAATAAAAGCTCAAAGTGTAGAAGCATCTACATTGTTTTCGGCAACGAGGGTTCCGCGGCACTCTAAAGACTAAAGTTCCGCGGAACCCTCGTTCTTTTTGACATATCGGCTTGGATAACAAAAGCTCAAAGTGTAGAAGCATCTACATTGTTCTCGGCAACGAGGGGTTCCGCGACACTCTATAGACTAAAGTGCCGCGGAACCCTCCTTGTTTTTGCCATATTGGCTTTGGTAATAAAAACTCAACGTGTAGAAGCATCTACATTGTTTTTGGCAACGAGGGTTCCGCGGCACTCTTTAGACTAAAGTCTTTAGAGTGCCCAGGAACCCTCGTTGTTTTTGCCATATTGGCTTTGAAAACAAAAGGTCAAAGTGTAGAAGCATCTACATTGTTTTCGGCAACGAGTGTTCCGCGGCACTCTAAAGACAAAAGTGCCGCCGAACCCTCTTTGTTTTTGCCATATTGGCTTTGATAACAAAAGCTCAAAGTGTAGAAGCATCTACATTGTTTTCGGCAACGAGGGTTCCGCGGCACTCTAAAGACTAAAGTCTTTAGAGTGCCGCGGAACCCTCGTTGTTTTTGCCATATTGGCTTTGATAACAAAAGCTCAAAGTGTAGAAGCATCTACATTGTTTTCGGCAACGAGGGTTCCGCGGCACTCTAAGGACAAAAGTGCCGCTCAACCCTCGTTGTTTTTTCCATATTGGCTTTGATAACAAAAGCTCAAAGTGTAGAAGCATCTACATTGTTTTCGGCAACGAGGGTTCCGCAGCACTCTAAAGACAAAAGTGCCGCCGAATCCTCTTTGTTTTTGCCATATTGGCTTTGATAACAAAAGCTCAAGGTGTAGAAGCATCTACATTGTTTTCGGCAACGAGGGTTCCGCGGCACTCTAAAGACGAAAGTGACGCAGAACCCTCGCTGTTTTTGCCATATTGGCTTTGATAACAAAAGATCAAGGTGTAGAAGGATCTACATTGTTCTCGGCAACGAGGGTTCCGCGGCACTCTAAAGACGAAAGTGTCGCGGAACCCTCATTGTTTTTGCCATATTGGCTTTGATAACAAAAGCTCAAAGTGTAGAAGCATCTACATTGTTTTCGGCAACGAGGGTTCTGCAGCACTCTAAAGACTAAAGTGCCATGGAACCCGCCTTGTTTTTGCCATATTGGCTTTGATAACAAAAGCTCAAAGTGTAGAAGCATCTACATTGTTTTCGGCAACGAGGGTTCCGCGGCACTCTAAAGACTAAAGTGCCGCGGAACACTCGTTCTTTTTGACATATCGGCTTTGATAAGAAAAGCTCAAAGTGTAGAAGCATCTACATTGTTCTCGGCAACGAGGGTTCCGCGACACTCTATAGACTAAAGTGCCGCGGAACCCTCGTTGTTTTTGCCATATTGGCTTTGATAATAAAAGCTCAAAGTGTAGAAGCATCTACATTGTTTTCGGCAACGAGGGTTCCGCGGCACTCTTTAGACTAAAGTCTTTAGAGTGCCGCGGAACCCTCGTTGTTTTTGCCATATTGGCTTTGATAACAAAAGGTCAAAGTGTAGAAGCATCTACATTGTTTTCGGCAACGAGTGTTCCGCGGCACTCTAAAGACAAAAGTGCCGCCGAACCCTCTTTGTTTTTGCCATATTGGCTTTGATAACAAAAGCTCAAAGTGTAGAAGCATCTACATTGTTTTCGGCAACGAGGGTTCCGCGGCACTCTAAAGTCTAAAGTCTTTAGAGTGCCGCGGAACCCTCGTTGTTTTTGCCATATTGGCTTTGATAACAAAAGCTCAAAGTGTAGAAGCATCTACATTGTTTTCGGCAACGAGGGTTCCGCGGCACTCTAAAGACTAAAGTGCCGCACAACCCTCGTTGTTTTTTCCATATTGGCTTTGATAACAAAAGTTCAAAGTGTAGAAGCATCTACATTGTTTTCGGCAACGAGGGTTCCGCGGCACTCTAAAGACAAAAGTGCCGCCGAATCCTCTTTGTTTTTGCCATATTGGCTTTGATAACAAAAGCTCAATGTGTAGAAGCATCTACTTTGTTTTCAGCAACGAGGGTTCTGCAGCACTCTAAAGACTAAAGTGCCATGGAACCCTCCTTGTTTTTGCCATATTGCCTTTGATAACAAAAGCTCAAAGTGTAGAAGCATCTACATTGTTTTCGGCAACGAGGGTTCTGCGGCACTCTAAAGACTAAAGACTTTAGAGTGCTGCGGAACCCTCGTTGTTTTTGCCATATTGGCTTTGATAACAAAAGGTCAAAGTGTAGAAGCATCTATATTGTTTTCGGCAACGAGGGTTCCGCGGCACTCTAAAGACAAAAGTTCCGCCGAACCCTCTTTGTTTTTGCCATATTGGCTTTGATAACAAAAGCTCAAAGTGTAGAAGCATCTACATTGTTTTCGGCAACGAGGGTTCCGCGGCACTCTAAAGACTAAAGTCTTTAGAGTGCCGCGGAACCCTCGTTGTTTTTGCCATATTGGCTTTGATAACAAAAGCTCAAAGTGTAGAAGCATCTACATTGTTTTCGGCAACGAGGGTTCCGCGGCACTCTAAAGACTAAAGTGCCGCACAACCCTCGTTGTTTTTTCCATATTGGCTTTGATAACAAAAGTTCAAAGTGTAGAAGCATCTACATTGTTTTCGGCAACGAGGGTTCCGCGGCACTCTAAAGACAAAAGTGACGCCGAATCCTCTTTGTTTTTGCCATATTGGCTTTGATAACAAAAGCTCAAAGTGTAGAAGCATCTACAATGTTTTCAGCAACGAGGGTTCAGCGGCACTCTAAAGACTAAAGTCTTTAGCGTGCCGCGGAACCCTCGTTGTTTTTACCATATTAGCTTTGATAACAAAAGCTCAAAGTGTAGAAGCATCTACATTGTTCTTGGCAACGAGGGTTCCGCGGCACTCTAAAGACTAAAGTCCTTAGAGTGCCTCGGAACCATCGTTGTTTTTGCCATATTGGCTTTGATAACAAAAGCTCAAAGTGTAGAAGCATCTACATTGTTCTTGGCAACGAGGGTTCCGCGGCACTCTAAAGACTAAAGTCCTTAGAGTGCCTCGGAACCATCGTTGTTTTTGCCATATTGGCTTTGATAACAAAAGCTCAAGGTGTAGAAGCATCTACATTGTTCTCGGCAACGAGGTTCCGCGGCACTCTAAAGACTAAAGTGCCGCGGAACCCTTGTTTTTTTTGCCATATTGGCTTTTAGAACAAAAGCTCAAAGTGTAGAAGCATCTACATTGTTTTCGGCAACGAGGGTTCCCCGACACTCTATAGACTAAAGTGCCGCGGAACCCTCGTTGTTTTTGCCAATTTGGCTTTGATAATAAAAACTGAAAGTGTTGAAGCATCGCCATTGTTTTCGGCAACGCGGGTTCCGCGGCACTCTTTAGACTAAAGTCTTTAGAGTGCCGCGGAACCCTCGTTGTTTTTGCCATATTGGCTTTGATAACAAAAGGTCAAAGTGTAGAAGCATCTACATTGTTTTCGGCAATGAGGGTTCCGCGGCACTCTAAAGACAAAAGTGCCGCCGAACCCTCTTTGTTTTTGCCATATTGGCTTTGATAACAAAAGCTCAAAGTGTAGAAGCATCTACATTGTTTTTTTCCACGAGGGTTCAAGGCACTCTAAAGACTAAAGTCTTTAGAGTGCCGCGGAACCCTCGTTGTTTTTGCCATATTGGCTTTGATAACAAAAGCTCAAAGTGTAGAAGCATCTACATTGTTCTTGGCAACGAGGGTTCCGCGGCACTCTAAAGACTAAAGTGCCGCAGAACCCTCGTTGTTTTTTCCATATTGGCTTTGATAACAAAAGTTCAAAGTGTAGAAGCATCTACATTGTTTTCGGCAACGAGGGTTCCGCGGCACTCTAAAGACAAAAGTGCCGCCGAATCCTCTTTGTTTTTGCCATATTGGCTTTGATAACAAAAGCTCAAAGTTAGAAGCATCTACATTGTTCTCGGCAACGAGGGTCCGCGGCACTCTGAACAATA